>NC_136484.1:29592745-29600245 GCF_053919585.1 Euprymna scolopes | reverse complement strand
TTAAAGGATGACATCTTGTAGTGACATCCTCCTTTTGATTACGTCAGCAGTATGCATGCAGACAAGGAAACAAGCAAGCAAGATCTACAGTGTTTTAATATTATATAGGAAGGTGTATACATCCCTAACTACTGTGAATTATTAGCGTTGGTGAGTAAGCTGAGATGAAGGATGTTTTAGTACGATTTCAAATAGCCATGATTTTCAATGACCCTCAATATGTCAGTCACTCAGCCTCCGTCTAATGGACCGCAGGAATGATATTTCACCCTTCCATATGATGGTCTCGACAGTGATTGACACCAAATCATATATTGCTCAGTTAGTCATACTTCATCTGCTTCTTTTCTTTGCCATCTGTAAGATGATCTCTGTAACTGTCGCAATGTGACCAGAGTTTCAACACTTTTACAAACACGTTGAGAAAACTATTGATTAAATAGTATCGTAGATTTTCTTTTCTTTTACTCACGTTCACCCCTAACAAGTTATATCGCCACTTAGACTATGACGCTACTATTTGAGGCAAAGGAAAGATTAAGATGTTGGTTTACATTACATTTAAACTTCTGCATATTAGTAGAGTCAGGGAAGTAGGCAGCAGGAAGGGAATTCCAAAGTCTGACTGTCCGAGGAAAGAAACTATTAGAGTAGAAAGCTTTCTGACATTTAGATACCTCAGCAATGAAGGGGTATGATTTTGTTGCTAAACAAGTTCATCAGGGGATATGTATGTCGAGAGGGCACAAGTACAAGTTCATCAGAGCACATTCCATTAAAATATTTGTAAAACACGGAGATGTAGTATTGCTGTGATGGAACAGAAGTTGGAGCTTAGCTGACAAAGTGGGACCTATTAGATTGAAGACTTTTTTGGACCCTATCCAAAAGGGAGAGACTAGTGGTAGATGCACCAGCTCAGATGTGGAAACAATGCATGGCCTTGTAGAGGAACAGGATACTCAAGTGTGAGTAGTCTTCTAGCATAATAGAGGGAACCCACCTTCCTGGCAGTAGCCATCGCAATGCCTCAATTTATTTGTTCCAGTTCATATTGTCCATGAATGTTAGGCCGAGGAGTTTGAAAAAAGAATTATCAGGTAGGGTGTTATTTGTCATGGATATCGCTCATTGGAGACGCTTTTTGTAATTGTTAAAGGAGAGCAGCTTAGTCTTACTTGCATTAAATGTTAACATCCATTTACGGCTCCATTCCACTATGGTCTGGAGGTCATTTTCTAATTATTCTGCCATTGTCTTTGATTTGTGTATTCCGTTTTTCCTTCCTGCATATTATAGAGCATTGTATCATGAGCAAATATACCCATCTCGGACGCAATATTATCAGGGAGGTCGTTAATGAATATCAAGAATAATAGGATCAACAAGAATCAACCTCTGAAATACTTTCGCATTAATGTTATCCTGCTTGGATGTACGTCCATCAATAACGACCTGGATGCTCCTATTGTCTAAGAAGGATCTAATTATATTTAGTAGATGTCCAGTTTTACTGTACAATTTAATTTTCATGCCAGGCTTTGTCCAAGGCCTTGGAATTTAGCAAGGGCTACAGCCTTGGCTTTGCCTGCCTTATCCAGTGCATAGTGTATGCATTCAGAGATGACTGTTAAAATATTTGCAGTAGAACGACATTGCCTAAATCCATACGGTTTGTCAGAGAGAAGATTAGTTTTTGTGAGGTGGTTGACTAGTGCTTGATTAATTAAGGTCTCAAAGATTTTAGCGAAGAGAGGGAGGAGACTGATAGGTCGATATTGAGAGGTTCAGTTCTTTCACTAGAATTTTTGTACACTAGTATCAGAGAGTCCAGTTTTCGGCCATTAGGGAAGCATGATTCAGTAAGGCTTTTATTGTAGAGCTTGGAAAGTATGGGGGGCTAATTCAACTGAGCATTTATTAGTAGAGCAAGGATGAGATCAGGCCCACACACCTTGGAGGTGTCTAAGTTTTTTTAATATACCGTGAACATGAGAAGGTGTGATTTTTACATCATCCAGTGTGGTTTCAGTTTGCATAGGGAAATTTTGTGTGGGAGGGAGTTGTTTGCTGGCTCTAAGGTGGCGTTAGAGGCGAATCGATGGGCAAGCAGTCCCACTTTCTCAGTAGCCGTGAATGCAACTTTCAAGTTGTTGGATAGTGGAGGAATTACTGATTGCTCTTTATTCACTACACTATTAAAGATTTTTCAGACATCATGAGTTTCTATATTTTGCGATTCTATGCGTTCCCTGATTATTTCAGTTCAATACAATTAGTTTTACCGGTTTTGAGTCACTGCTTAAAGGTAATTGAAAAGAAAATAGTTTCTATAAAAATTAGTCTTATAAATACACAAATCACATCCTTACATCATTTGTAGACATTTATGCTGACGACACTACCATTTATGGTAGCACATCTAAGACAGTAAACTACCAAGTTCTCTCAATTCTCTCTCCTCTGATCTTGAGCACGTAGTACAATGGGGTAAGGAGTGGCTGGTTACTTTTAATGCATCTAAAACCAAGCTTCTCTCTTTACATCAACATTCTGATCCACATCTGGCATCAATTGAAATGAATGGCTCTCGTCTTCAGGAGGCCTCAAGTTTTGACAAGCTTCTTGGCTTGACCATTACTCCTGATCTTAAATGGAACACGTACGTCAAATCTGTTGCCAAGGCCGCTGGAAAAATGGTGGGATCTTTCTATCGATCCGGTAGATATCTCACTGCTGATGCTATTCTCTATCTATATAAGAGCCAGATACGTCCAAGGATGGAATACTGTTGCCACATTTGGGCAGGAGCTGCTAGAAAGGACTTGGCCTGCCTTGATGGAGTTCAAAATAGACCTCGTAGCCTCGTAGGAGATGTCCTTTTCTCTTCCTTGCAACCTCTATCTCACAGAAGAGATGTTGCGAGTTTGTCTCTGATGTATCGTTATTTTCATGGAAAGTGTTCGACTGAGCTTCAATCTATGGTCCCCCCTCGCCAAACTTTCACAAGAAACACTCGTCTGGCTGTAAACACTATCAATAATTCCCCCCACTTTTTATCTGTGCCTAAACCTAAACGTAGATTCCATGAACAAAGCTTCTTTCTTAGAACTGCACACCTGTGGAATTGTCTTCCGTTTTCCTGCTTTCCGGCTGACTACAATATGGTTGTCTTCAAGTCTAACGTAAATAAGTTCTTGATGAACCGTTCCATGTAAGTTATCAAATTTACCAAATTTTCATTACTAATGATTACTATATTGTCCAATTTCTACTGTACACTCTTTAACTCTTATCCTTGAGTGGCCTCTTGGCCTTGATAATGTGGTGATGCTTATGTAAAAAAAAAAACAAACAAAAAAACTTATAAATACACTTATAAATATACAACCCGTTTGCGTAGTTGTTCATGCAATAATGTGTCTATTCGTGAGAAAGTAAAATATTTAAATTACATTAATTGTCAATAACTTATCTAAAACTTTCAGTATTTAAATTTGTTTTTGTTTTCTCATATTTCCAGTACATTAGTTGCCTTTATTTACTTCTGCTCTTTAGACACCACCTTCCATTGTGTGGTGTGCTTTACTCTTAATTTTCTTAAAACCTAGAGAAATACCAAAAAATGGCTTAAAAAAATCTTTTTTTCGTTTAAAGGTTTGTATTGACATCTTGGACACATTCGGATGAAATCTGTCATTATGACTGAAAAAAATTAGTTCATTAATATTATGTTTTTTTTGTTTTTTTTGTTTGTTTTTTTTTACTTTGATTCATACCCAACAAGGCACATTGCCCTAATAGACCACTGAGAATTAGCCAGATTTATAGAAGGCACCCTTTTGAGGAGTTGGGCAGTGAGGTGTTTATTCACATTACATTTAAATTTCTGCATGTTGGTACAGTCTGGGAAACGGTAAACTGAAGGAATGCTGAAGGTGAACAGTTTGAAGAAATGTAGCAATTAGAGTAAAAAATCCTTATGGCGTAGTGCAGGGACCTTTCAGTGAAGGGATAAAGTTTAACTGATTGTTGGGTTGATTGGGTTTATTTACATCTAGACCAGGTACCAAAATATCAAGTTTGTCTCAGCGCATTCCATTGAATTATTTGTAAAACAAAGAAATGCAACATTAAAGTGATGGGACAGACACTAGAGCTTGGTAGACAGTGAAGAACTTATTAAATTAGAAACTCTTTTTTATGGACCCTATGAGATTAGTGGCTGATGCACCAGCCCAAATGTGGTAACAGTACTCTATGCATGGGCGAATGGCAACTTTGTAGAGATATAGGATACTGCCAAATGTGAGACTGTTTCTAGAACAATAGAGGAAGCCCACATTTTGTTTCAGCCTTGACAATATCTTTAATCTTATACATGGGGCTTTGCCCGAGCATAAAATACGCTTAAATATAATATCTAAATTTGTCCAGATTTCGCATATATTATTATAGAGTCGTGATTTCAAAAGTAAAAAGAAAAAATTAGATGCGATCAGCTAGAATCAAAACCGAAAGCAAAACTGTAGCATTCAAAGCTGGTGACGTTACCACTGTATCAACGTGACATGCATATGAACTCATTAAAAATAAACTAAGATGAATGTACAAAATGTTTAACAATATTTAAATTTTGACCCGTTTTTGACCCCTTAAAAACAATTTTGACCGGCTGAAGACCCATAAAAGAACGACCCATAAAAAAATCCAATCATTAGAGACTTCTAGCGTCGCGCTGTGACTTTTAGTTTCTGATGAGATAGTTTGTAAATATGGAGACAGACCAACAGCCAGACATATAGCCGTTTATATATTAGATTAGGATCATCATGAGTCGCATCTTCCGCTTGATGCAGATTGCGAACCCATGTGACTTATTTTTCACCATTCCTTCCGATCCAGGCAAGTTAGTTGATGGACGCTCAACTGCTGAGAAATGTCCAATTAAAAACATTTCCTCTTCACCTTCTCCTTGGCTTTTCTCTACTTTCTTTGACGGCTAACCCTAACACAAGCATAACTTTGACAGGCCAGTGGTTGATCGTTTGACAAGATCAAAAAGTTTAAGGGTTTTACTTCTGATTTTATCAAATAGAGGGGGTCGGGAAGTAGTTAGACGAAGGGTGGATATTTTTTTTTATTAATTTT
Source organism: Euprymna scolopes (assembly GCF_053919585.1). Taxonomy (NCBI): domain Eukaryota; kingdom Metazoa; phylum Mollusca; class Cephalopoda; order Sepiida; family Sepiolidae; genus Euprymna; species Euprymna scolopes. The sequence continues at coordinate 29,595,094 of NC_136484.1, read as the reverse complement.
ATTTTTTCGATTAGGCGATGAAACGCATTTTGAAACACTAATGCGATTGGCTAGTTGTTTAGTCCATGTGGTACAATCAAGGCCATATAAAACTACTGGGAGGACATAAATTGAATAAATTTTTATTGGAACAGTTATTGGCACCCTCTTTTATTTTAGAATGGAGCTGTTTTTGGAAAGCCGCCCAACCCAGCCCGATTCTGTGTTTCAATGTCGTCTCGTGATCACTGGAGAAAGTCAGTTTATGCCCTAAATAAATGAATTTGGTTACGTGTTTAAGTGGGTTTACTGTGAATAGTCATGTTTAGCTTAAACTGTGATTTAGCTGTAGAAATAAATACATTCTGTTTTCTCTAGATTTGTTTATAATCCTATCTCCTTTGCATTCTTTGTATATTAAGATTTGTATCAGCAAATTAGGAAATATTCAATATATTATGTAATAAAGTGAGGGATAATTTTCCTGTATAAATTTAACTCGTTAAGAATATCCACTTTCTGCCCAGTTAGCAGTAAATCGACTTGTATAACTGAATGGTAGGTGTGTCAGAAATTTCGTGAAAAATATTGAATAATTCCACCCCGTCTTTCCAAGCTTATAACTCCCCGAAAAATGTAATTCAAGCCCTATTTTTTTTTTAATTAAAGGAGCAAGGACCAAGGTTTCATTAAAAAAAAAAACAAAAAAAAAAGTGTTTTTTTTTAAAAAAGGTTTTAAACTTCGGACTTTACAGGTAAATTTCTAAAAAACACTACTTTTTTTGTTTTAAATTTGAATATATTATTTATTGATCATTTATCTTCAATTTGTGATATATACTTTGGTGAGTAAATTAATTATTTACTTTTTAATAGACATTTCAAAATGGGAGGCGTGAAATCATTCGACCCCCTGTCTTTTCAAGCTTATAACTACTTGAAAAATGTCATTCAAGCCCTAATTTTTTTTTTTTTTCAATTAAAGGATCAAGGACCAAGGTTTCATTTTAAAAAAATAACAAAAGAAAAAACAAACAACGTAGTTTAAAAAAAAAAAGTTTTAAACTTCGGACTTTACAGGTAAATTTCTAAAAAAACACTTTTTTTAAATTTGAATATATTATTTATTGATCTTTTATCTTCAATTTGTGATATATAAAACTTTGGTGAGTAAATTAATTATTTACTTTTTAATAGACACTTGAAAATGGGGGGGGGCGAGAATTAAAAGAAAAACGTTTGTCTAAAATATTATATTCGGTTTATTGGAAAGAGCATAAAATTTCACATTGACACTGAAAATATCGTAAAAATTGAATCAATAGAAAAATTTTGATAGATTTTTAAAGTTTAAAAATTGAAAAATACTGAGCTCGTAAAATTCAATTAATTTCATTACTGTTTTTTAAAAAATAAAAAAATTTCTATTACTTTTAAAACAATTTTATTAGTTTTTTCAGAAAGACGAAACTGCATAAGTCACGACTGCATATTTCTGGATCCCTAAAAAGCACAAAAAATTTGGTAGGGAAGGTAGGGGTCTCCACTTCATTTTATTAGGAAGGGGGGCGTATATATGATTTTATTTATTTTGTGAACGTTTTTTTACAGCTAAATCATTCTTTTATACAATTTAGAAAAGCATCTCTTGCTACGTATGAAAATGGTTAAAGAAAATGTTTGTTTTTTTATAAACATTAAAACTTAAGGTACAAGATGTAATTTAAAACTTATCAATTTTTTAAGTGCACTTTTATAAACTTTTATAAAGATATAAAAATGTTATTTGAATTGAATCTAAAAATTACCTTGGATTTATTTTAGTTTATTTTCATTTAGATCCACTTAAAAAAAATTAAATTTATCTATTTAGCAATTAATGATATTAAAACAATGTTCAAGTATACTTTTATAAATGTGCAGCAAAATGTGTATAACATAAAAGAAACCCGGAGTAATTTTTTTAGACTGAAATAAAGAACGCATTTCATATAGGTTTCATTAACATTCAGTGCATAACGAGAAAAATAGATAAAAATTTAACATCTCAAAATAAGACAAATTTAAGAGACCTCACAAAGTGAAAGCACCTATTTGATTAAATTGACAAAAAGTAGTTGAAAAACATTTTGTGTCCTGCTAGTGTCACATAATCATCTAATAATAGCATACAAATTAATTTTCATGAAAAGACCTTCATACAGACTTTGTCAAAAGCTTTAGATATATCAAGCACTATCGTACTAGATTTACCTGCCTTGTCTAACGTCAGGTATGTTTGCTGTCAATACGATTTTTAGAGGTATAGGAGTTAAATTAAGATACACACACATACACACAAACACAAAAGAAAAAAGTTTTTGTGTGTGA